>NC_091479.1:15528971-15544242 GCF_036971445.1 Narcine bancroftii | reverse complement strand
TTTTCTTAAAAATGAGAGAATTCACGTTTCTTAAAAATGAGAGAATTCACGTTTCTTAAAAATGAGGGAATTTGTGAGTTGCCACAGGACGGAGCCTCTGTCGTGAGCTTCTCTCGTTCTGAATGTTCCTCCGGCATTTCATTTTTAAACCAGCAAATTAAATAGGGAATTGAGGGAGGTTGGGTTGGGGGAATGCACCTTTAACCAGGAATGATGAGAATGTGAAATTTGTTCCATTGGGGGTAATTAAAGTCCATATTGATGATACATTTAAGGGAGCGTCGAGAGCAGGTGGGAATAGAGAGGGGTTGTGCTGACGGGTCGACAGGCAATATGGCCACATTTAACGGGTTCTACTGAAAAGCCTGCTCTTCCCCACCTTATAATTCATTTCTAAGCGTGTGCAAGATTTCCCAAGACCTGCTCAATGGGGATTGTGTCTTCTAAAGAGATCCCTGCTGCCAACTCTCCGTTTTCTACAACCTGTAAGCTTCATGACAGCTGGCCAAGGGAGTGCCTGAGGAAGAGATTTTATATAGAGACCTTGTTTCAGTGGACGTAATCTGGGCCACGTCCCCACAGTGCCCACTTCCCCTGCACAGGACCGGATTAAATTCAATTGCTCCTATTTTAGGTTTTACACACCTAAAATACAACTGTAAGATATCACTGAGAAATATAGAAGGTCAAGTCCTCTTAAATGCAAAGCTAAGTGACAATTCCACATGGATTTTTTTTTTATATAGCTTCGGGGAAGATGGCATAATTGGAAATCCTGATGACTTTACCCATCATTTGTTGGGAGTGCTTGTACATTCCGATAGTTATTTTTCATTGAGAATCCAGGCACCTTCTCTGTTTTGATACTTGGCTCAACATAATCTGAAGATACGATCCAATACTCGTCAAATCAAAATGTCAGTGCTGCCAGATAACGGTGGAAACTATTCCACGACAGGAAACTTGAGACACAAACAGATCAAGGCATAGCAGAGCAAATTCCTTGTTTTAACCCTCTTCGGGGCCATCCTTATATTCTACCACCGACTTTTCCTAGTGCTTTGTGATATACCGCAGAAGTTTACCTGAGTGAAGGTTCAGAGGAAAAACATATCGGCAAGATTCTACATTTCATCATCCAAAATATCCTCAATGACAAAATGCACCGTTGATATTTTTGGGAAGAGCCTGTGTCAGAAAGTAGGAGACAAGACAACCCTAAGAGTTCAAACACTGCTATACAAGGCCGATTTGCTCTTTGACTCTTGCACCAGCAGTGGCGGATTGGCTCCTACCTGGACCCCTAGGCTGAGTTTTAGTAAGGCTCCCCCCTGACCTTGCCCTGCCCACCCTTTGTTGAATGGAATAAGGAGACGATAACTTAGTTTGAATAACTAGGGGTCGATAACCGGGAGCCGCCCCCCCCCCCCCCCACCTCCCCTTCCTCTGTATCTTTCTTTCTGTCATCTTCAAAGTCTGGGAGACACAACATGACTCAAACCAACTGGGGAGTTTAGTTGACTCACGAATAATTAGGATACTCAGTAACAAAGTCAACAAAATTGCCTGTGAAATAATCATCGTTAAAAAAAAAATTGTACTAACAAACCATTTGACAAGTTCACCATTAAATTATCCCTTCTGAAAAATGTCTGTCAGGCGACGAAAAGTTTAACTTCATCCCTCTTGATGGAAACGAGTCAAAAATGTAACAGTTTCATGAAGGTATTATATGTTTAAAAGAGATGAGTCAGTTTCCCATTGCAGTAGAAATAATATGCATATCAGTCTGATTTAGTCTGAGATATAGAGAGGATTAAAAGATGTATTATTGACACCAAAAGCACTGCATTTCATTCATATTCTGTTAGAAGAGAATATATTAGTTTCAGGCAATTTATTTACTCACTCATGAATTCATTATGTTCTTGCACTTTTGGATGGATAACATTCTATATATAAGCTGTGCTTTTCCCTAAATTAACCTTGGAAACTCAACATTTTTTTAGATAAAGTAGACACTAATTTATTGCATCAAATGAGTCGATGTCTTGCATTAACCAAAAGGTACAATATAACCCACATATGAAGACGTAAACATTTTTCAAGCATATTGCTTCAGTGCCTTTCAAAGAAAAACTCGTATGAACAAAACATCTTACTTAAAACCACTCCTATTTATGTAAAAATCAGAACATTACCAACTCCCATTTTCATTGTGGCTAAGGTGCACGTTGAAGTTGAACTTAAACAGTACTCAATGGGTTAACTGTCTGGCTAAATATTTAAAAAAAAATCTATGCACATTTCTTTTCATCAAAGTTTTAAAAAAAAGTTTGAAATTTTCACTTTCAAATGGTGTGATCTGATTTACAAAGATTGTACGAATTTGTCTTCCTTCCAACTGATGCCACTTAGAGGTCACTGGACAATTTTTCTCACATGGTTTGCTTCCGGAGGGAATGGGGATTATGAGAGACCACGTCAAGCTGAACACAAATCACGTAGGAAGCTGGTGAAATTTTAAAGTAGCCTTCATGTTTGATCCCTGACAGTTAGTTCATCTGACCTAAAAAATGTTTTGCCGTTGATTTTCGTTTGTACTCAGCATCGGATGCCTCTCGTGCCAGTGTCCAACCAACAGTCGGCCGGCACGGATGGATTCCAGTTGCCCCAATACTGCTTTTCCATGGTCGCAAGGCCCCGCCGTGTCCGTCAATCACCGAGATCACAGGGAAGGAGTCCAGGTGCGAATACAGAAAATGAATTTTCAATGATGTTGCATTTCACGGGCTTAGGTCGACTCAAAATATGATAGGAAATCACAGAACTAGGCAAAAGATACGTGGTAGGGAAAATGTTAAGGTGATTTTCGTGACCAGCAGCCCAAAATCCAGAAAATAGACCCAAGAGTGTTCAGGAAGCAAAATCTTCGTGGCTCCAGTGTTATATGAGACATGTTAATGTTCCATAAAAGTGCAATAATACCTGGAATAAAAGGACATCAACAAGTGGAAACATTAACAAAAGGGAACCCATTAAAACTGGGGCAGATTGAACTGCGTGGGCAATTCAAATGAAATGCAATGAAGACCTTATCAACTGCTTGGACATGAACAGGAAAAACAGAGCACAGATACGGAAAGGCTTGCTTGAAAGCACGCTCTATTTACAGGCACAGTACTCAGGCAAGATTAAATACTGTGAATTAAGACAAAAATAAAAGCCTCCTAAACCTTGAAGGTATCAAGTAAAATAAAGCTTAAAACAGTAGATCCTTAAAGTGCATTTTTATGCAATTGGTCAAGTGGGTGCAAATTCTTGGAATCTACCTTTTTTGTAAAACCTTTTTCTTTTAATTTTATCGAAAATCCTGAGCGTCATGTTGCCAATAGGTAGTCAAAGCAGTTCTCTTCTGTGAGGGTAGATTGGGGGGGGGGGGTGGGCTATTTTGTGTCCCCTTTCTTGGAGGTTGGTTGCGTTTTAGAGGACACGTATGACAAAATGGTCTGAGTGCTTTTGTGGGACACTGTCTGTGTGCTGTTATTCCTCATGAGTTTCTCCGAGCCGAGGGATTGCCTTTGGCTGTGACGGTGGGCAGCGGGGGGGGTGATGGCATGGAACGGGGGCAGAGGGGTGGCGATTTAGGGGCCTCTCTGCCCGCCCTGTCGATGCCTCCACCGGTGGCTGCGTTCTTCTTCTGCGGCTCCTCCTCGTCGTCGCAGCAGAGGGCGTGATAGAGGATCTTGTCGCTGAAGCGCACTCTCTCCCGGGTGCCCGAGGTTCTCAGGAGGGTCTTGGGACAGGGGGCTCCACTAAGGGTCTCAGCACTGGAAGAGTCTGGGCCACTACCCTCCGGGCCATTTGGAATTAACCCTCCGTTCATCAACCTGTAGTCTGGCTCCGATGGGGTGGTTGGCAGGTCCTTTGGCATCCCCAACCGGCTCGCCTTTTGATGCCTCTGGTGGCAGCTCCAGAAAGGAACAGAACTCCCAGCTGTCGGAAAGGATGTCGGGCGTGAGGAGTCCGTGGTCAGAACAGAGCCCCACCTTGCTCATGGGTCCTGGTGGTATCGCTGCTGGAGGTGACGCTAACTGTGGCAATTGTCCAATCGTCCGGCTCCAACTCAAAATCAAAATCCGCTGTCAGCCTGTCCGATCTGCTTCACGACCTGGAAGAGCCACAACACGATACCCTCCAGTCAACGTGCCTGGAAGCAACAGGACAACCCCCACCCTGTTGAGAAGAAGCAGCATGGGGTGGGGTAGGGGGGGGGGGAACAATCCTCCAGGGAAGGTGACCCAGTTCGGCAGAAGAGTGAGTCTGTTTCTTGTCCCGGTGCACCGCCAGACTGAGACCACCCGCAAATTGGAGGAACAACACCTTCCTTCCAACCGGAGAGCATTAAAATCGACTTACATTACCCCCCCCCCCCCACCACCGTCTCTCTCCATTCGCACAAATAGGATAAACGCCACCGAGTCCCTTCTCACATCCTTTTCTGGATTCCTCCCCCATGGTTGAATTCTTTCTGATTTTTTTTGGGGGGCTCAGGCCCGATGTATCTAAAGATGCTGAATAGAGGTCCAATTAACCCCCTTTTCTAGATTCCTCTCCCATGGTTTGAATTCTTTCTGATTTTTTGGGGGGCTCAGGCCCCGATGTATCTAAAGATGCTGAATAGAGGTCCAATTAACCCCCCCTTTTCTAGATTCCTCTCCCATGGTTTGAATTCTTTCTGATTTTTTTTAGGGGGCTCAGGCCCGATGTATCTAAAGATGCTGAATAGAGGTCCAATTAACCCCTTTTCTAGATTCCACTCCCATGGTTTGAATTCTTTCTGATTTTTTGGAGGGGCTCAGGCCTGATGTATCGAAAGATGCTGAATAGAGGTCCAGTTAACCCCTTTTCTGGATTCCTCCCCCATGGTTTGAATTCTTTCTGATTTTTTGGGGGGCTCAGGCCCCGATGTATCTAAAGATGCTGAGTCTCCAGCATTTCACTGTGGGGGTTTTTTTGGGGGTCTTGCTGCAGTCACAGCGTCTGTAGCCGATCATGTTTATTTCATCTGAAAAACCCCGGACAGGCGCTGGAGACCTGCGGTGGAAGGAGCCACCCCGGCTGCGGGGTGGCTGGGGGGCCTGCACGGCAAAGCTCCTGGTGTTTCTTTGTTTGACTTGCAGCAGGACAGAGGCAGGGTATTTATGTGTATTATTACATAATGCTTAAGGAAGCTTGAATAATAACCGATAACAATATGCAGGAGAAATTAATGCATTAAATATTTCACCTCTTCTTATTCCCTATTATCAGCCAGAGAAGGTCAAAAAATGTGCAGGCATCAGTTAATTCCAGGGAAGGCACATGGTGCCCTCCAAGTCCCATCCCAACTACTTCCATTGAGAGAAAGGATCGTTCATAGCGGTCCCGGGGTGTGTTAACACACTGTAACCTCACCGCTGTAATTCAAAACGCTGAGGCACTGGGCTGTGAGCAGTGAAACGTGGTTGACCTTACAATGCAACAGCCCAGGGTCTCGAAAGCAGAATCACTGATGGATCACAATGCCAAGCAGTCGGGAATGTGAATGAGATGGTGGGGGGGGTGGGGGTGTGGGGGTTACTCTGTAATAATCTGGTCTGAGGTTACAATGGAGAGGGTCCCGGGCTCGAAACGTGTCTTTCCCTCCTCTGGAGGCTGCGTGAGTTTCTCCAGTGTTTGCTATTACTACATCTGCAGACATCCCCGCTTCCCTACCAATTGATCAGTGGTTCTCAACCTTGTTTTAAATCCCTCCCTTCCCCCTATAACTAAGAATCACCTCAGGCCATAAGATGTGAGTGGGACAATAAGATTGAGAATCACTGGGATGGTTTCAGAGGCGGGAATTCTGGCCAAAATCACTTCGCAGGCACCCCCCATATGAAACGAACAGCAAGTCAGGCACCCTCCCAATGGAAGGCAATTTGGGACAGTCAGCATTTAGAGCTGAAGCCCTGGGGGTTGCTGGGGGTGGGAGGAGGTTAACCTGCGCTCCGAACACAACAGATGCCGCCAAGCTCTGACCTCTTGTCAATTTCAAGTGGGCGAGAGGGAAGTTCAGGAGCCTTGCTCCGAACCCCTCCCCTTCACCCCCACCTGCCCCTCAGACCAACCCAAGGTGGTCTCTTCCCCCGTCACCCAAAATGCAAGGTGGTCTCTTCCCCCCCCATTACCCAAATACAAGTTGGCCTCTTCCCCCCCCCCTCTATTACCCAAATGCAATGTGGTCTCTTCCCCCCCCATTACCCAAATACAAGGTGGTCTCTTCCCATTACCCAAATGCAGGGTGGTCTCTTACCCCCATTACCCAAATGCAGGGTGGTCTCTCACCCCCATTACCCAAATGCAAGGTGGTCTCTTCCCCCCCATTACTCAAATACAAGGTGGTCTCTTCCCCATTCCCCAAATGCAGGGTCGGTCTCTTCCCATTACACAAATGAAAGGTGGTCTCTTCCCATTCCCCAAATGCAGGGTGGTCTCTTCCCATTCCCCAAATGCAGGGTGGTCTCTTCCCCCATTCCCTAAATGCAGGGTGGTCTCTTCCCATTCCCCAAATGTAGGGTGGTCTCTTACCCCGATTACCCAAAATGCAGGGTGGTCTCTCACCCCCATTACCCAAATGCAAGGTGGTCTCTTCCCCATTACCCAAATACAAGGTGGTCTCTTCCCCCCATTCCCCAAATGCAGGGTGGTCTCTTCCCCCCATTCCCCAATGCAGGGTGGTCTCTTCCCATTACACAAATACAAGGTGGTCTCTTCCCCCATTCCCCAAATGCAGGGTGGTCTCTTCCCATTACACAAATGCAAGGTGGTCTCTTCCCCCCATTCCCCAAATACAGGGTGGTCTTTCCCATTCCCCAAATGCAGGGTGGTCTCTTCCCCCATTCCCCAAATGCAGGGTGGTCTCTTCCCATTACACAAATACAAGGTGGTCTCTTCCCATTACACAAATACAAGGTGGTCTCTTCCCATTATCACAAATGCAAGGTGTCTCTTCCCCCCATTCCCCAAATACAGGTGGTCTTTCCCATTCCCCAAATGCAGGGTGGTCTCTTCCCCCATTCCCCAAATGCAGGGTGGTCTCTTCCCATTACACAAATACAAGGTGGTCTCTTCCCATTACACAAATACAAGGTGGTCTCTTCCCATTACACAAATGCAAGGTGTCTCTTCCCCCCATTCCCCAAATACAGGGTGGTCTTTCCCATTCCCCAAATGCAGGGTGGTCTCTTCCCATTCCCCAAATGCAGGGTGGACTCTTCCCCCATTCCCCAAATGCAGGGTGGTCTCTTCCCCCCCCCCCCATTGCGATTTCTCCAAGGGGCGAAGTTGAAGGAAGGGTCCCGTCTTCAATGAAGGAAGCGTGGGCTGATTTTTTGGGGAGGGGTGGGGGGGAACAGTCACTCTGCGGCGGATTGGTGGTGGGGTGGGGGGGTAGTGGGTGGGAGGGGGGGGTTGGGGGTGGGTGGGGTAGTGGGGTGGGTGGGGGGGTGGGGGGTAGTGGGGTGGGTGGGGTAGTGGGGGTGGGTGGGGGTTGGGGTAGTGGGGTGGGGTAGTGGGGTGGGTGGTGGGGTGGGTGGTGGGGTGGGTAGTGGGGTGGGGTAGTGGGGTGGGTGGTGGGGTGGGGTAGTGGGGTGGGTGGGGTAGTGGGGTGGGTGGGGGGGTGGGGTAGTGGGGTGGGTGGGGGGGTGGGGTAGTGGGGTGGGTGGTGGGGTGGGGTGGTGGGGTGGGTGGTGGGGTGGGGTGGTGGGGTGGGTGGGTGGGGTAGGGTGGGGGGTGGGTGGTGGGGTGGGGTGGGTGGTGGGGTGGGTGGGGGGGGGTGGGTGGTGGGTGGGGTGGGTGGGGTGGTGGGGTGGGGGGGGTGGGTGGTGGGGTGGGAGTGGGGGGGGGGTGGGTGGTGGGGTGGGTGGGGGGGGTGGGGTGGTGGGGTGGGTGGGGGAGGGGTGGGTGGTGGGGTGGGTGGGAGGGGGTGGGGTGATGGGGTGGGTGGGGGGGGGGGGTTTGCTCACCTCTTTCAGTTCTTTGGCTACCGCTTTTCAACTCGGCGAGAATAACTTCCAGCTGATCGATCACCATCTTCATGCGGTGCCGGACGGTGTCGGGGACCGGGCGCTGCGGAGAGGGGTCACTGGATTCCCGCGGAGCCCCGAGTCGCGATGACATGATTCAGAGAGGCGGCGAACGGCGGCCCATCCTCCTCGTCGCCGCTGCTCCCCGCTGATCTGCCGTCGACTTGCCCGTGGCTGAGGCACAAGGGGAGGACTCATCGTCTTCATGCCCGGAGTAACCTTGCCCGGGGATCTCGCTCTCCCGACCTCTCACATGGCTCTTGGGCTCCGGGGCGCTGGCGACGGGATGGGACCTTCCTGCGGAGGAGGAGGAGGGGGGTAAGAAGTTAGGGGGGGGGGGTAAGAAGTTAGGGGGGGGTAAGAAGTTAGGGGGGGGGTAAGAAGTTAGGGGGGGGGGTTAGCCCCCAATCACAGTCCCGAGGTGACGCCGAGCTCTGGAGTTCAGCACCCCCCCCCCCCCTCCTCCTCTCCCCCTCGCCTTAGCGCAAGGAGACCCCCGGCTGCAGACCACGACAGCCAGAGAGGGGGGGGGGGGGCATCATCCACCCAGCCCGCTGCTCAATGCACGATGTCCCCGCACCCATCTCGGATGGGAGGGAGAGGGGGGGTGGGTGGGTGGGCAAAGAATATGCTCTTGAAGGTTGCGGACGCGCTGCAACACGCTGGACGCATTATTGCTGGCGGGGCTGCATTTTGAGAGCGCCCGGGTGGGTTTTGCTGAGGGGGGGGGGGGGTGGGGGAGCAATGGAAATTATTTACCTCGCCACATCAACTCCCGCTGCTTGGAGATGCAGGAATCCCCCGGCCGGCAGCGCAGCAGCCGATGGTTGGAGGAGGCAGGGGGGCTCATTGCGGTTTCCCTTTCGCGCTGGCGGGAGGTGGGAGAGAGAGAGAGACAGAGAGAGAGAGACACACACAGGCGTCCTGCGTCAGTCCGAGGTTCCTACCCGGCTTGTCGGGCAGAATCCCACTTGCAAGGGGGGGTGAGGGTGGGGAAGGGGGGGGGGATGGAACACCTTAACCCGCCCGCGGGAACGAGTTGGCTCCCCTCTCCCCGCATAGAATGATTAGCCCGGTCCTATAAGCCGCAGGGAGGCAAAGCTCCCTCCAGGAGATCAACGGGGTCTTGCCCCCCCCCCACCATCCCCCCCCCCCACCACCCCCCCAACCATCACCACCCCCCCAACCATCACCCCCCCCAACCATCACCCCCCCCAACCATCACCCCCCCCAACCATCACCCCCCCAACCATCACCCCCCCAACCATCACCACCCCCCCAACCATCACCCCCCCAACCATCACCCCCCCACCATCACCCCCCCAACCATCACCTCCCCCAACCATCACCCCCCCAACCATCACCACCTCCCCAACCATCACCCCCCCCCCACCATCACCCCCCCCACCATCACCACCCCCCCCCACCATCACCCCCCCCCCCCCACCATCACCCCCCCCCCCCCCCCCACCATCACCCCACCCAACTCCTCGCCAGACCGCACTGGAAGCTCAGGTGAAAAACGGACCGCACTCTCTCTCTCCACCAACCAGCAGAGCCCCAGATTTCTACCTGGAGCATCAGCAGATTGGACTGAAGCCCGGGAGAAGTCTCTGAAATCCTGCAGCAAGTGGTTCGGGAGGCGGCGAGAGGTTTACCTGCTTGGCCCCTGGCAGCAGCCGCTAGAGGGGACTTTAGGATTTAACTTGGAAAGGGTGGATGGGGGGGGGGGGGGGGGCAGAGGTTTGCGAGGAAAGTCTGCAGACATGCGGGTTGAAGCACAAAGCTGGAGCAATTCGGACAGTCTCGTTTATATAGCAAATATAAAGATAGATGCTTGTCCCCTTCATAGAGGCGGAGGGGAGCACAGACCCGCAGGCAATAAGGGAGGGACATCAGGGGGGTGGTGGATGTGAATGGAGAGGGAAGGGAGGTTGGATGTGAAATGGAGAGGGAAGGGGGGTTGGATGTGAATGGAGAGGGAAGGGAGGTTGGATGTGAATGGAGAGGGAAGGGGGTTGGATGTGAATGGAGAGGGAAGGGAGGTTGGATGTGAATGGAGAGGGAAGGGGGGTTGGATGTGAATGGAGAGGGAAGGGAGGTTGGATGTGAATGGAGAGGGAAGGGGGTTGGATGTGAATGGAGAGGGAAGGGGGGTTGGATGTGAATGGAGAGGGAAGGGGGGTTGGATGTGAATGGAGAGGGAAAGGGGTGGATGTGAATGGAGAGGGAAGGGGGGTTGGATGTGAATGGAGAGGGAAAGGGGTGGATGTGAATGGAGAGGGAAGGGGGGTTGGATGTGAATGGAGAGGGAAAGGGGGTGGATGTGAATGGAGAGGGAAAGGGGTGGATGTGAATGAAGAGGGAAGGGAGGTTGGATGTGAATGGAGAGGGAAGGGAGGTTGGATGTGAATGGAGAGGGAAAGGGGTGGATGTGAATGGAGAGGGAAGGGGGGTTGGATGTGAATGGAGAGGGAAAGGGGTGGATGTGAATGGAGAGGGAAGGGAGGTTGGATGTGAATGGGAGAGGGAAGGGAGGTTGGATGTGAATGGAGAGGGAAGGGGGGTTGGATGTGAATGGAGAGGGAAAGGGTGGATGTGAATGAAGAGGAAGGGAGTTGGATGTGAATGGAGAGGGAAGGGGGGTTGGATGTGAATGGAGAGGGAAAGGGGTGGATGTGAATGGAGAGGGAAGGGGGTTGGATGTGAATGGAGAGGGAAAGGGGTGGATGTGAATGGAGAGGGAAGGGAGGTTGGATGTGAATGGTGAGGGAAGGGAGGTTGGATGTGAATGGAGAGGGAAGGGGGGTTGGATGTGAATGGAGAGGGAAAGGGGTGGATGTGAATGAAGAGGGAAGGGGGGTGGATGTGAATGGAGAGGAAGGGGATGGAGGGCTGGAAGAAACACCTCAGAGCGTTGAGGGGAGAATGGGGAAGGGGTTCGCAGAAACTGGATGAGTCGACGTTAATGCCATCCAGTTGGCTCTATCAATAACCACAGCTACAGGAACAATGGGCTTTAATGCACGCAAGACTTTGGCTGGCCCAGATCCAGGTACAGGACTGCCTGAAAGAGGAAGGTATGGCCGGAGCAAAAGGGGAGGAGACAAGGGAGAGTAGGTGGGCCAGCCTCATCTATAGAGTATAAGGGTTTTACAATGGAGGAAAACAGAACAGAGAGGGCCCAGATGGAAAATGAGGTGTTGTTTCAGGATGCACTCTCGTACGCAAGGCCAGGATTAATCGCTCTTCTCCAATGATCCTTCAGAAGCCTTCCTATTGCACCGACGTAGAGCAGATGTGGCAAAGTTGTTTCCCTTGGCTGGGGAGTCAAGACGGCACAACTTCAGGATTGAAGGCGCCCATTTAGAACAGAGGAGGGGAGGAATTGCTTTAACGACAGAGTGGTGAACCTCTGGAATTTTCTGCTAATGGCAGGTGTGGAGGCCGGGTCATTGGGGTGAGATTGATAGGTATCTGAATATCAGGCTAGCAGTGGTTATGGGACAAAGAGTGGGGTTGAGTGGGAGAATTAATCAGCTCATGATGGACTGGCGAAGCAGTTTCAATGGGCTGAATGGCTCCTTGATCCTGTGGTCAATGCATTTGGTCCTCATTTTTAAATCTTTCCTATCCATCTTCTTGGCCAAATGTCTTCATATGTTCTAATTTTCCCCACTTCTGTGGCTTATTCCAGATGCTGACAACCCTCTGGGAGACGAAGTGCCCTCCAGATCACTCCTACATCTCTCATCTATTACCAGTGGAGTCAACTCATGGTGTCATCCTTCCCACCCCCCCCCCCACACCATGGACCTCCTCCCGTACCAGACCATACGGTAATTTTTTTTTGTGCTAATGTTATAAATATAGTTGTAAATTGTTTAAATGTAATATTTTTTAGATTATGTGAATAGTAAAACAAAATTGTTTTGTAAAATCTTTCTTTATTGAATTACATCATTATCAGTAATGGAGCGGAAACCTTTTTCTGATTTTTCTCATTTTCCTTTAATTCCCAAAAACGTTATTGATCCAGATTCACAAATACTAATGACCACGATATTGTAGCTAAAACATCAGAAAATTTGACAAAAGCAGTGTAGAGCGTGTCAAAAGGACCAAAGACTAGTTGATCCAACCCAAGGCTTTTATTAACTAAAAGACTGGAGCACATCACAAGTAGGTCGACCAGTCCAGAATGACCTGGTCTGGCTAGGAGCAACCCTTTAAGACCTGCCAGTAGGTGGTGCTACACTCTCAGCAATCACAGTCATCCTACACGACCATCTGTACATAGACACATTGGTGATATAATCTGTACTATCACAGACAGCGACTCTGAAAGCAGGTGCAGCAATGAAAATAGCAGCGCATGCTGACGGTGTGCGCAGACAAAACTACGTGATTCGAAGCTTCGTGGTCATTGAATAATAACGAGAGCTCTGACTGGAGCTCAGTAGAAGGTTCAAAAAGTAAATAAACGTTGAGTTTTAACCTTGTGGGTATGTTGATACATGTAAGATGGGCTGACGAAAAAATGTTTTTTGTTCTTATCACAATAGGGATATTTCTAATATAAAAAATACGTTCCTGTTGAAACACTGCACAAAAATTTTATGGACAATCATTTTGGTGTCACCCCCACCCCAATGGTGTCACCCAGTACGGACCTCACACGCCTAGTGACACCAGTGTCTGTCTATCACTTTACCAGTGAACATGTCACTAAATTTGTTGTTTTGAGGCAGCCTCACATTTACATAAACCACCTTACAAAATAAATAAAACTAGTCCAAGTAAAAGAGAAAAAGGCGAAGTAAGGTAGTTAAAAACACACCAAAATGCTGGAGAAACTCAGCCGGTCTATAAAAAGCCAAGATATGTTGCTGACCTTTCGGGTCCGAGCGCTTCTTCAAGGAATGGGAAGTAGCGTCTGTGGTTCGTTGCCCATTCAGGAATCGGATGGCGGAGGGGAAGAAGCGACCTTGTGCCGCTGAGTGCTCATCTTCAGGCTCCTGTACCTTTTTCCTGATGGTAGCGGAGTGAAGATGCCTTGGTGGTGGGGGTCTTTGAGGATAGAGGCTGCTTTCTCCAGACAGTACCTCTTGCAGATGTCCTCGATGTCCCAGGTCAAGTTAACAACCCTCTGGAGCTTTTTCTTTTGGCCAGACAGTGATGCGACCAGCTAGTACGCTCTCCATGGTACATCTGTTGAAGTTTCCGTGAGTCTTCGGTGACCAAACTCCTCACCACGTGTAGCCGCTGGTGAGCCTTTTTCATGATTGCATTGACATGGAGGCGTGAGGATAGACCCTATAGGGATGTTGGCATTGGAAGTTCTGGACCCTCTCCATTGCTGACCCCTCGACGAGGACGGGTTCATGCTCTCCTGAAGTCCACGATCATCACCTCGGTTTTGCTGATGTTGAGTGCCTTCTAGTTTTGGAATCATGTTCCCTGAGAAATAGGCCACAAGCATTCACTTTATCCATGCCCCTCGTGATTTTGGAAACCTCTAAAGAGTACCCCTTGGTTTAAAGACCCAGCCCCTCCCTCTAACTCAACCCTCCCAGTCCCCGCCATATATTTGTGAACCTCCTCTGCATATCTAACAATTTATTGATAGCTGGGCGAGGTCCGTTACTTTGACTTCAAAAGAACAGAATGCACAGGAGATGACATTAAAAGACTGATCTACACCATAGGTATTGCCACTGAGAATTCCGAGCAGTAATGTTATTATATCACAGAGATAAAACATACTAATCTTCTAAAGCTCCCCAAATTTAATCAGCGCAGTTAAACGTCGCAAACCTTGCAGGAATGTGAATAACGATTGAAGCAAAAATACTTTATGTCTTTAATTGAATAAATGCAGACAGATAATAAATATAATAGATAAAAAAAATGAGTGACCCACAATCCTGCAGGGATATTTTGAGGCAGTCGTAAATATTTCACTCTCTGTGCGATTTAGACTGCTTTAGTGACTGAAGTTTCATACCCTTGAGAGTCAGGTTCAAGGAAAGTCACAAATCATAAAATAAATGTTTAGAGTGGCAATTGCAACTCTTTAAAGCTTACTTTTCAAGATCCTTCTGTTCTGTAATGAAACTCCCTTGAGAACGAGTGATACAATATTACAGTGACAACAGGCACAGAAAGAGCCTTCATGGCCGTAAGTGGACTTCGCTGGATGTCCTTGAAGAGTAATAATACCCCTCTTTTCAGTTGACAATAAATGCATTAGTTCAAAATGCCTCATTTTTTTGGTATTAATCTAATGCATTGTGCAAATCTCGCCAAATGTCATTTACAAAACTTGAGTTATTAAAGCTTGTGGTTTGGCTGCTGTCGATAGGAACTCCCCATGGTTTCCATACAGAATTGCCATTTTCATGTGGAGTGGATCTTTGTTCACAAACACATTTCTTTCACAGAATTTTACAGGAGCTCTATCGAGAGCGTCCTTCGACTGACTGCCGTGCGGTACAGTTGCTGCCGAGAAATGGTCAATCCATAAGAGTGGCGAGGGGGATCACGGGACTCCCCACCCCGTCGATGTGATCTACTGGGATGATGGTCTGAAGAGGAGGCGGAAAATCATTGAGGCACCATCTTGCCGCTGCTCCCGTCGGAGAAGAGATCCGGGAGGATCAGAGCCAGCATCACCAGGCTGAGGAATAGCTTCTTCCCACGGGCAGCGAGAAGGCGGAACGACCAAAGGGACTGCTCCTACTAACCCTCCAAGACTCTCATATTCATGAAGCAAGATTTATTTATTTATTTGGATCTATGAATATTTGTCCTGCATACGTATTGTTTGTCTGGTTGTGTGTCTGCGTGTTTGGCACTGAGGACCAGAGAATGCTGTTTCGTTGGGTTGCACTTGTGTAATCAGACGATAATAAACTTGATGCATGCTTTGATCCCAGGGGTGCATTTTTCAAGTGCCAGAGCTCACCAAAAGCAGCGACAAGGAGGTCTCACGAGACCTGGCCTTGGTGTCCGCCATGTTGTATTTGCCATTGTATGACTGAGGGCATTGTATAATTTAATATGACAAAGTCTTGCAAGGCTGCACTCGCTAATTATCATAAAATTTATAATTGATCCTTTATTTTCTCTTGAGTTCCGAATGAGAGGTTACCCGTGGA